>NW_027225452.1:0-21879 GCF_041296235.1 Equus asinus | reverse complement strand
TGCTCGGCAGTTGCATCCGGTTTTTTTTTTTTGGGGTTCTGGCACGTCTGACATTTGGTTGCCTCATGTCTGGCAGGTGATTCCGGAGTGTCCGGCAAGAGGTTCTGGTGTAGCCGGCAGGTGATTTTGGCATGTCCGGCAGGTGTTTCTGGCGAGCTGTTCAGGTGGTTCCGGTGTTCTTGGCAGGTGATTCTGGCGTGTCGGCAGGTGGTTCCGGTCTGTCCGGTAATGGGTTCCGTCATGTGCCGCGCGTGGTTCTGGCACGTCTGAGAGGTGGTTCCCGCATGCCCGGCAGGTGCTCCAGGAGAGTCCTACAAGTGGTTCTGGCCTAGCCCGCAGGTGATTTTGGCGTGTCCGGCAGGTGGTTCCGGCATGCTCGGCAGGTGGTTCAGGCATGTCTGGTAGGTGGTTCCGGTCTGTCCGCGAGGTGGTTCCGGCGTGTCAGGCACGTGGTTCCGGCATGTGTGACAGGTGGTTCTGGCATGTCCGGCAGGTGATTCTGGATTGTCCACCAAGTGGCTCTGGTGTAACCAGCAGGTGATTCCGGAGTGTACGGCAAGTGGTTCTGGCATAGCTGGCTGGTGATTTTGGGGTGTCCAGCAGGTGGCTCCAGCGAGTCGAGCAAGTTGTTCCGGTGTGCTCAGCAGGTGGTTCAGGCAGGTCCGGCAGGTGTTTCTGGTCTGTCCAGTACGTGGTGCCGGCATGTCCGGCACGTGCTTCCAGTATGTTTGAGAGGTGGTTCCTACCTTCCCGGCGGGAGATTCCGGAGCGTCCGCCATGTGATTCTGGCCTACCTGGCAGGGGATTTTGGCGTCTCTGGCTGGTGGTTCCGGCGAGTCGAAGAGGAGGTTCCGGCGTGCTCGGCAGGTGCATCCGGTGTCTCTGGCACGTCATTCTGGCACGTTCGAGAGGTGGTTCCGGCATGCCTGACAGGTGATTCCGGAGTGTCCGACAAGGGGTTCTGGCACGTCTGAGAGGTGGTTCCGGCATACCCTGCAGGTGATTCTGGCTTGTCTGCCGAGTGGTGCTGGCGTAGCCATCAGGTGATTTTGGCGTGTCCAGCAGGTGGCTCCAGCGAGTAGAGCAGGTTGTTCCAGCGTACTCAGCAGGTGGTTCAGGCGGTCTGGCAGGTGGTTCCGGTCTCTCTAGTAGGTGGTTCCGGCGTGTCCGGCACGTGCTTCTGGCACGTCTGAGAGCTGGTTCCGGCATGCCCGGCGGGTGATTCCATAGAGTCCGCCACGTGGTTCTGGCCTAGCTGACAGGTGATTTTGGCGTCCCCGGCAGGTGGTTACAGCGAGTTGAGCAGGAGGTTCCGGCATGCTCGGCAGTTGCATCCGGTGTCTCTGGCACGGGGTTCTGGCACGTCTGACATTTGGTTGCCTCATGTCTGGCAGGTGATTCCGGAGTGTCCGGCAAGAGGTTCTGGTGTAGCCGGCAGGTGATTTGGCATGTCCGGCAGGTGTTTCTGGCGAGCTGTTCAGGTGGTTCCGGTGTTCTTGGCAGGTGATTCTGGCGTGTCCGGCAGGTGGTTCCGGTCTGTCCGGTAATGGGTTCCGTCATGTGCCGCGCGTGGTTCTGGCACGTCTGAGAGGTGGTTCCCGCATGCCCGGCAGGTGCTCCAGGAGAGTCCTACAAGTGGTTCTGGCCTAGCCCGCAGGTGATTTTGGCGTGTCCGGCAGGTGGTTCCGGCATGCTCGGCAGGTGGTTCAGGCATGTCTGGTAGGTGGTTCCGGTCTGTCCGCGAGGTGGTTCCGGCGTGTCAGGCACGTGGTTCCGGCATGTGTGACAGGTGTTCTGGCATGTCCGGCAGGTGATTCTGGATTGTCCACCAAGTGGCTCTGGTGTAACCAGCAGGTGATTCCGGAGTGTACGGCAAGTGGTTCTGGCATAGCTGGCTGGTGATTTTGGGGTGTCCAGCAGGTGGCTCCAGCGAGTCGAGCAAGTTGTTCCGGTGTGCTCAGCAGGTGGTTCAGGCAGGTCCGGCAGGTGTTTCTGGTCTGTCCAGTACGTGGTGCCGGCATGTCCGGCACGTGCTTCCAGTATGTTTGAGAGGTGGTTCCTACCTTCCCGGCGGGAGATTCCGGAGCGTCCGCCATGTGATTCTGGCCTACCTGGCAGGGGATTTTGGCGTCTCTGGCTGGTGGTTCCGGCGAGTCGAAGAGGAGGTTCCGGCGTGCTCGGCAGGTGCATCCGGTGTCTCTGGCACGTCATTCTGGCACGTTCGAGAGGTGGTTCCGCATGCCTGACAGGTGATTCCGGAGTGTCCCGACAAGGGGTTCTGGCACGTCTGAGAGGTGGTTCCGGCATACCCTGCAGGTGATTCTGGCTTGTCTGCCGAGTGGTGCTGGCGTAGCCATCAGGTGATTTTGGCGTGTCCAGCAGGTGGCTCCAGCGAGTAGAGCAGGTTGTTCCAGCGTACTCAGCAGGTGGTTCAGGCGGGTCTGGCAGGTGGTTCCGGTCTCTCTAGTAGGTGGTTCCGGCGTGTCCGGCACGTGCTTCTGGCACGTCTGAGAGCTGGTTCCGGCATGCCCGGCGGGTGATTCCATAGAGTCCGCCACGTGTTCTGGCCTAGCTGACAGGTGATTTTGGCGTCCCCGGCAGGTGGTTACAGCGAGTTGAGCAGGAGGTTCCGGCTATGCTCGGCAGTTGCATCCGGTGTCTCTGGCACGGGGTTCTGGCACGTCTGACATTTGTTGCCTCATGTCTGGCAGGTGATTCCGGAGTGTCCGGCAAGAGGTTCTGGTGTAGCCGGCAGGTGATTTTGGCATGTCCGGCAGGTGTTTCTGGCGAGCTGTTCAGGTGGTTCCGGTGTTCTTGGCAGGTGATTCTGGCGTGTCCGGCAGGTGGTTCCGGTCTGTCCGGTAATGGGTTCCGTCATGTGCCGCGCGTGGTTCTGGCACGTCTGAGAGGTGGTTCCCGCATGCCCGGCAGGTGCTCCAGGAGAGTCCTACAAGTGGTTCTGGCCTAGCCCGCAGGTGATTTTGGCGTGTCCGGCAGGTGGTTCCGGCATGCTCGGCAGGCTGGTTCAGGCATGTCTGGTAGGTGGTTCCGGTCTGTCCGCGAGGTGGTTCCGGCGTGTCAGGCACGTGGTTCCGGCATGTGTGACAGGTGGTTCTGGCATGTCCGGCAGGTGATTCTGGATTGTCCACCAAGTGGCTCTGGTGTAACCAGCAGGTGATTCCGGAGTGTACGGCAAGTGGTTCTGGCATAGCTGGCTGGTGATTTTGGGGTGTCCAGCAGGTGGCTCCAGCGAGTCGAGCAAGTTGTTCCGGTGTGCTCAGCAGGTGGTTCAGGCAGGTCCGGCAGGTGTTTCTGGTCTGTCCAGTACGTGGTGCCGGCATGTCCGGCACGTGCTTCCAGTATGTTTGAGAGGTGGTTCCTACCTTCCCGGCGGGAGATTCCGGAGCGTCCGCCATGTGATTCTGGCCTACCTGGCAGGGGATTTTGGCGTCTCTGGCTGGTGGTTCCGGCGAGTCGAAGAGGAGGTTCCGGCGTGCTCGGCAGGTGCATCCGGTGTCTCTGGCACGTCATTCTGGCACGTTCGAGAGGTGGTTCCGGCATGCCTGACAGGTGATTCCGGAGTGTCCGACAAGGGGTTCTGGCACGTCTGAGAGGTGGTTCCGGCATACCCTGCAGGTGATTCTGGCTTGTCTGCCGAGTGGTGCTGGCGTAGCCATCAGGTGATTTTGGCGTGTCCAGCAGGTGGCTCCAGCGAGTAGAGCAGGTTGTTCCAGCGTACTCAGCAGGTGGTTCAGGCGGGGTCTGGCAGGTGGTTCCGGTCTCTCTAGTAGGTGGTTCCGGCGTGTCCGGCACGTGCTTCTGGCACGTCTGAGAGCTGGTTCCGGCATGCCCGGCGGGTGATTCCATAGAGTCCGCCACGTGGTTCTGGCCTAGCTGACAGGTGATTTTGGCGTCCCCGGCAGGTGGTTACAGCGAGTTGAGCAGGAGGTTCCGGCATGCTCGGCAGTTGCATCCGGTGTCTCTGGCACGGGGTTCTGGCACGTCTGACATTTGGTTGCCTCATGTCTGGCAGGTGATTCCGGAGTGTCCGGCAAGAGGTTCTGGTGTAGCCGGCAGGTGATTTTGGCATGTCCGGCAGGTGTTTCTGGCGAGCTGTTCAGGTGGTTCCGGTGTCTTGGCAGGTGATTCTGGCCGTGTCCGGCAGGTGGTTCCGGTCTGTCCGGTAATGGGTTCCGTCATGTGCCGCGCGTGGTTCTGGCACGTCTGAGAGGTGGTTCCCGCATGCCCGGCAGGTGCTCCAGGAGAGTCCTACAAGTGGTTCTGGCCTAGCCCGCAGGTGATTTTGGCGTGTCCGGCAGGTGGTTCCGGCATGCTCGGCAGGTGGTTCAGGCATGTCTGGTAGGTGGTTCCGGTCTGTCCGCGAGGTGGTTCCGGCGTGTCAGGCACGTGGTTCCGGCATGTGTGACAGGTGGTTCTGGCATGTCCGGCAGGTGATTCTGGATTGTCCACCAAGTGGCTCTGGTGTAACCAGCAGGTGATTCCGGAGTGTACGGCAAGTGGTTCTGGCATAGCTGGCTGGTGATTTTGGGGTGTCCAGCAGGTGGCTCCAGCGAGTCGAGCAAGTTGTTCCGGTGTGCTCAGCAGGTGGTTCAGGCAGGTCCGGCAGGTGTTTCTGGTCTGTCCAGTACGTGGTGCCGGCATGTCCGGCACGTGCTTCCAGTATGTTTGAGAGGTGGTTCCTACCTTCCCGGCGGGAGATTCCGGAGCGTCCGCCATGTGATTCTGGCCTACCTGGCAGGGGATTTTGGCGTCTCTGGCTGGTGGTTCCGGCGAGTCGAAGAGGAGGTTCCGGCGTGCTCGGCAGGTGCATCCGGTGTCTCTGGCACGTCATTCTGGCACGTTCGAGAGGTGGTTCCGGCATGCCTGACAGGTGATTCCGGAGTGGTCCGACAAGGGGTTCTGGCACGTCTGAGAGGTGGTTCCGGCATACCCTGCAGGTGATTCTGGCTTGTCTGCCGAGTGGTTCTGGCGTAGCCATCAGGTGATTTTGGGGTGTCCAGCAGGTGGCTCCAGCGAGTAGAGCAGGTTGTTCCAGCGTACTCAGCAGGTGGTTCAGGCGGGTCTGGCAGGTGGTTCCGGTCTCTCTAGTAGGTGGTTCCGGCGTGTCCGGCACGTGCTTCTGGCACGTCTGAGAGCTGGTTCCGGCATGCCCGGCGGGTGATTCCATAGAGTCCGCCACGTGGTTCTGGCCTAGCTGACAGGTGATTTTGGCGTCCCCGGCAGGTGGTTACAGCGAGTTGAGCAGGAGGTTCCGGCATGCTCGGCAGTTGCATCCGGTGTCTCTGGCACGGGGTTCTGGCACGTCTGACATTTGGTTGCCTCATGTCTGGCAGGTGATTCCGGAGTGTCCGGCAAGAGGTTCTGGTGTAGCCGGCAGGTGATTTTGGCATGTCCGGCAGGTGTTTCTGGCGAGCTGTTCAGGTGGTTCCGGTGTTCTTGGCAGGTGATTCTGGCGTGTCCGGCAGGTGGTTCCGGTCTGTCCGGTAATGGGTTCCGTCATGTGCCGCGCGTGGTTCTGGCACGTCTGAGAGGTGGTTCCCGCATGCCCGGCAGGTGCTCCAGGAGAGTCCTACAAGTGGTTCTGGCCTAGCCCGCAGGTGATTTTGGCGTGTCCGGCAGGTGGTTCCGGCATGCTCGGCAGGTGGTTCAGGCATGTCTGGTAGGTGGTTCCGGTCTGTCCGCGAGGTGGTTCCGGCGTGTCAGGCACGTGGTTCCGGCATGTGTGACAGGTGGTTCTGGCATGTCCGGCAGGTGATTCTGGATTGTCCACCAAGTGGCTCTGGTGTAACCAGCAGGTGATTCCGGAGTGTACGGCAAGTGGTTCTGGCATAGCTGGCTGGTGATTTTGGGGTGTCCAGCAGGTGGCTCCAGCGAGTCGAGCAAGTTGTTCCGGTGTGCTCAGCAGGTGGTTCAGGCAGGTCCGGCAGGTGTTTCTGGTCTGTCCAGTACGTGGTGCCGGCATGTCCGGCACGTGCTTCCAGTATGTTTGAGAGGTGGTTCCTACCTTCCCGGCGGGAGATTCCGGAGCGTCCGCCATGTGATTCTGGCCTACCTGGCAGGGGATTTTGGCGTCTCTGGCTGGTGGTTCCGGCGAGTCGAAGAGGAGGTTCCGGCGTGCTCGGCAGGTGCATCCGGTGTCTCTGGCACGTCATTCTGGCACGTTCGAGAGGTGGTTCCGGCATGCCTGACAGGTGATTCCGGAGTGTCCGACAAGGGGTTCTGGCACGTCTGAGAGGTGGTTCCGGCATACCCTGCAGGTGATTCTGGCTTGTCTGCCGAGTGGTGCTGGCGTAGCCATCAGGTGATTTTGGCGTGTCCAGCAGGTGGCTCCAGCGAGTAGAGCAGGTTGTTCCAGCGTACTCAGCAGGTGGTTCAGGCGGGTCTGGCAGGTGGTTCCGGTCTCTCTAGTAGGTGGTTCCGGCGTGTCCGGCACGTGCTTCTGGCACGTCTGAGAGCTGGTTCCGGCATGCCCGGCGGGTGATTCCATAGAGTCCGCCACGTGGTTCTGGCCTAGCTGACAGGTGATTTTGGCGTCCCCGGCAGGTGGTTACAGCGAGTTGAGCAGGAGGTTCCGGCATGCTCGGCAGTTGCATCCGGTGTCTCTGGCACGGGGTTCTGGCACGTCTGACATTTGGTTGCCTCATGTCTGGCAGGTGATTCCGGAGTGTCCGGCAAGAGGTTCTGGTGTAGCCGGCAGGTGATTTTGGCATGTCCGGCAGGTGTTTCTGGCGAGCTGTTCAGGTGGTTCCGGTGTTCTTGGCAGGTGATTCTGGCGTGTCCGGCAGGTGGTTCCGGTCTGTCCGGTAATGGGTTCCGTCATGTGCCGCGCGTGGTTCTGGCACGTCTGAGAGGTGGTTCCCGCATGCCCGGCAGGTGCTCCAGGAGAGTCCTACAAGTGGTTCTGGCCTAGCCCGCAGGTGATTTTGGCGTGTCCGGCAGGTGGTTCCGGCATGCTCGGCAGGTGGTTCAGGCATGTCTGGTAGGTGGTTCCGGTCTGTCCGCGAGGTGGTTCCGGCGTGTCAGGCACGTGGTTCCGGCATGTGTGACAGGTGGTTCTGGCATGTCCGGCAGGTGATTCTGGATTGTCCACCAAGTGGCTCTGGTGTAACCAGCAGGTGATTCCGGAGTGTACGGCAAGTGGTTCTGGCATAGCTGGCTGGTGATTTTGGGGTGTCCAGCAGGTGGCTCCAGCGAGTCGAGCAAGTTGTTCCGGTGTGCTCAGCAGGTGGTTCAGGCAGGTCCGGCAGGTGTTTCTGGTCTGTCCAGTACGTGGTGCCGGCATGTCCGGCACGTGCTTCCAGTATGTTTGAGAGGTGGTTCCTACCTTCCCGGCGGGAGATTCCGGAGCGTCCGCCATGTGATTCTGGCCTACCTGGCAGGGGATTTTGGCGTCTCTGGCTGGTGGTTCCGGCGAGTCGAAGAGGAGGTTCCGGCGTGCTCGGCAGGTGCATCCGGTGTCTCTGGCACGTCATTCTGGCACGTTCGAGAGGTGGTTCCGGCATGCCTGACAGGTGATTCCGGAGTGTCCGACAAGGGGTTCTGGCACGTCTGAGAGGTGGTTCCGGCATACCCTGCAGGTGATTCTGGCTTGTCTGCCGAGTGGTGCTGGCGTAGCCATCAGGTGATTTTGGCGTGTCCAGCAGGTGGCTCCAGCGAGTAGAGCAGGTTGTTCCAGCGTACTCAGCAGGTGGTTCAGGCGGGTCTGGCAGGTGGTTCCGGTCTCTCTAGTAGGTGGTTCCGGCGTGTCCGGCACGTGCTTCTGGCACGTCTGAGAGCTGGTTCCGGCATGCCCGGCGGGTGATTCCATAGAGTCCGCCACGTGGTTCTGGCCTAGCTGACAGGTGATTTTGGCGTCCCGGCAGGTGGTTACAGCGAGTTGAGCAGGAGGTTCCGGCATGCTCGGCAGTTGCATCCGGTGTCTCTGGCACGGGGTTCTGGCACGTCTGACATTTGGTTGCCTCATGTCTGGCAGGTGATTCCGGAGTGTCCGGCAAGAGGTTCTGGTGTAGCCGGCAGGTGATTTTGGCATGTCCGGCAGGTGTTTCTGGCGAGCTGTTCAGGTGGTTCCGGTGTTCTTGGCAGGTGATTCTGGCGTGTCCGGCAGGTGGTTCCGGTCTGTCCGGTAATGGGTTCCGTCATGTGCCGCGCGTGGTTCTGGCACGTCTGAGAGGTGGTTCCCGCATGCCCGGCAGGTGCTCCAGGAGAGTCCTACAAGTGGTTCTGGCCTAGCCCGCAGGTGATTTTGGCGTGTCCGGCAGGTGGTTCCGGCATGCTCGGCAGGTGGTTCAGGCATGTCTGGTAGGTGGTTCCGGTCTGTCCGCGAGGTGGTTCCGGCGTGTCAGGCACGTGGTTCCGGCATGTGTGACAGGTGGTTCTGGCATGTCCGGCAGGTGATTCTGGATTGTCCACCAAGTGGCTCTGGTGTAACCAGCAGGTGATTCCGGAGTGTACGGCAAGTGGTTCTGGCATAGCTGGCTGGTGATTTTGGGGTGTCCAGCAGGTGGCTCCAGCGAGTCGAGCAAGTTGTTCCGGTGTGCTCAGCAGGTGGTTCAGGCAGGTCCGGCAGGTGTTTCTGGTCTGTCCAGTACGTGGTGCCGGCATGTCCGGCACGTGCTTCCAGTATGTTTGAGAGGTGGTTCCTACCTTCCCGGCGGGAGATTCCGGAGCGTCCGCCATGTGATTCTGGCCTACCTGGCAGGGGATTTTGGCGTCTCTGGCTGGTGGTTCCGGCGAGTCGAAGAGGAGGTTCCGGCGTGCTCGGCAGGTGCATCCGGTGTCTCTGGCACGTCATTCTGGCACGTTCGAGAGGTGGTTCCGGCATGCCTGACAGGTGATTCCGGAGTGTCCGACAAGGGGTTCTGGCACGTCTGAGAGGTGGTTCCGGCATACCCTGCAGGTGATTCTGGCTTGTCTGCCGAGTGGTGCTGGCGTAGCCATCAGGTGATTTTGGCGTGTCCAGCAGGTGGCTCCAGCGAGTAGAGCAGGTTGTTCCAGCGTACTCAGCAGGTGGTTCAGGCGGGTCTGGCAGGTGGTTCCGGTCTCTCTAGTAGGTGGTTCCGGCGTGTCCGGCACGTGCTTCTGGCACGTCTGAGAGCTGGTTCCGGCATGCCCGGCGGGTGATTCCATAGAGTCCGCCACGTGGTTCTGGCCTAGCTGACAGGTGATTTTGGCGTCCCCGGCAGGTGGTTACAGCGAGTTGAGCAGGAGGTTCCGGCATGCTCGGCAGTTGCATCCGGTGTCTCTGGCACGGGGTTCTGGCACGTCTGACATTTGGTTGCCTCATGTCTGGCAGGTGATTCCGGAGTGTCCGGCAAGAGGTTCTGGTGTAGCCGGCAGGTGATTTTGGCATGTCCGGCAGGTGTTTCTGGCGAGCTGTTCAGGTGGTTCCGGTGTTCTTGGCAGGTGATTCTGGCGTGTCCGGCAGGTGGTTCCGGTCTGTCCGGTAATGGGTTCCGTCATGTGCCGCGCGTGGTTCTGGCACGTCTGAGAGGTGGTTCCCGCATGCCCGGCAGGTGCTCCAGGAGAGTCCTACAAGTGGTTCTGGCCTAGCCCGCAGGTGATTTTGGCGTGTCCGGCAGGTGGTTCCGGCATGCTCGGCAGGTGGTTCAGGCATGTCTGGTAGGTGGTTCCGGTCTGTCCGCGAGGTGGTTCCGGCGTGTCAGGCACGTGGTTCCGGCATGTGTGACAGGTGGTTCTGGCATGTCCGGCAGGTGATTCTGGATTGTCCACCAAGTGGCTCTGGTGTAACCAGCAGGTGATTCCGGAGTGTACGGCAAGTGGTTCTGGCATAGCTGGCTGGTGATTTTGGGGTGTCCAGCAGGTGGCTCCAGCGAGTCGAGCAAGTTGTTCCGGTGTGCTCAGCAGGTGGTTCAGGCAGGTCCGGCAGGTGTTTCTGGTCTGTCCAGTACGTGGTGCGGCATGTCCGGCACGTGCTTCCAGTATGTTTGAGAGGTGGTTCCTACCTTCCCGGCGGGAGATTCCGGAGCGTCCGCCATGTGATTCTGGCCTACCTGGCAGGGGATTTTGGCGTCTCTGGCTGGTGGTTCCGGCGAGTCGAAGAGGAGGTTCCGGCGTGCTCGGCAGGTGCATCCGGTGTCTCTGGCACGTCATTCTGGCACGTTCGAGAGGTGGTTCCGGCATGCCTGACAGGTGATTCCGGAGTGTCCGACAAGGGGTTCTGGCACGTCTGAGAGGTGGTTCCGGCATACCCTGCAGGTGATTCTGGCTTGTCTGCCGAGTGGTGCTGGCGTAGCCATCAGGTGATTTTGGCGTGTCCAGCAGGTGGCTCCAGCGAGTAGAGCAGGTTGTTCCAGCGTACTCAGCAGGTGGTTCAGGCGGGTCTGGCAGGTGGTTCCGGTCTCTCTAGTAGGTGGTTCCGGCGTGTCCGGCACGTGCTTCTGGCACGTCTGAGAGCTGGTTCCGGCATGCCCGGCGGGTGAATTCCATAGAGTCCGCCACGTGGTTCTGGCCTAGCTGACAGGTGATTTTGGCGTCCCCGGCAGGTGGTTACAGCGAGTTGAGCAGGAGGTTCCGGCATGCTCGGCAGTTGCATCCGGTGTCTCTGGCACGGGGTTCTGGCACGTCTGACATTTGGTTGCCTCATGTCTGGCAGGTGATTCCGGAGTGTCCGGCAAGAGGTTCTGGTGTAGCCGGCAGGTGATTTTGGCATGTCCGGCAGGTGTTTCTGGCGAGCTGTTCAGGTGGTTCCGGTGTTCTTGGCAGGTGATTCTGGCGTGTCCGGCAGGTGGTTCCGGTCTGTCCGGTAATGGGTTCCGTCATGTGCCGCGCGTGGTTCTGGCACGTCTGAGAGGTGGTTCCCGCATGCCCGGCAGGTGCTCCAGGAGAGTCCTACAAGTGGTTCTGGCCTAGCCCGCAGGTGATTTTGGCGTGTCCGGCAGGTGGTTCCGGCATGCTCGGCAGGTGGTTCAGGCATGTCTGGTAGGTGGTTCCGGTCTGTCCGCGAGGTGGTTCCGGCGTGTCAGGCACGTGGTTCCGGCATGTGTGACAGGTGGTTCTGGCATGTCCGGCAGGTGATTCTGGATTGTCCACCAAGTGGCTCTGGTGTAACCAGCAGGTGATTCCGGAGTGTACGGCAAGTGGTTCTGGCATAGCTGGCTGGTGATTTTGGGGTGTCCAGCAGGTGGCTCCAGCGAGTCGAGCAAGTTGTTCCGGTGTGCTCAGCAGGTGGTTCAGGCAGGTCCGGCAGGTGTTTCTGGTCTGTCCAGTACGTGGTGCCGGCATGTCCGGCACGTGCTTCCAGTATGTTTGAGAGGTGGTTCCTACCTTCCCGGCGGGAGATTCCGGAGCGTCCGCCATGTGATTCTGGCCTACCTGGCAGGGGATTTTGGCGTCTCTGGCTGGTGGTTCCGGCGAGTCGAAGAGGAGGTTCCGGCGTGCTCGGCAGGTGCATCCGGTGTCTCTGGCACGTCATTCTGGCACGTTCGAGAGGTGGTTCCGGCATGCCTGACAGGTGATTCCGGAGTGTCCGACAAGGGGTTCTGGCACGTCTGAGAGGTGGTTCCGGCATACCCTGCAGGTGATTCTGGCTTGTCTGCCGAGTGGTGCTGGCGTAGCCATCAGGTGATTTTGGCGTGTCCAGCAGGTGGCTCCAGCGAGTAGAGCAGGTTGTTCCAGCGTACTCAGCAGGTGGTTCAGGCGGGTCTGGCAGGTGGTTCCGGTCTCTCTAGTAGGTGGTTCCGGCGTGTCCGGCACGTGCTTCTGGCACGTCTGAGAGCTGGTTCCGGCATGCCCGGCGGGTGATTCCATAGAGTCCGCCACGTGGTTCTGGCCTAGCTGACAGGTGATTTTGGCGTCCCCGGCAGGTGGTTACAGCGAGTTGAGCAGGAGGTTCCGGCATGCTCGGCAGTTGCATCCGGTGTCTCTGGCACGGGGTTCTGGCACGTCTGACATTTGGTTGCCTCATGTCTGGCAGGTGATTCCGGAGTGTCCGGCAAGAGGTTCTGGTGTAGCCGGCAGGTGATTTTGGCATGTCCGGCAGGTGTTTCTGGCGAGCTGTTCAGGTGGTTCCGGTGTTCTTGGCAGGTGATTCTGGCGTGTCCGGCAGGTGGTTCCGGTCTGTCCGGTAATGGGTTCCGTCATGTGCCGCGCGTGGTTCTGGCACGTCTGAGAGGTGGTTCCCGCATGCCCGGCAGGTGCTCCAGGAGAGTCCTACAAGTGGTTCTGGCCTAGCCCGCAGGTGATTTTGGCGTGTCCGGCAGGTGGTTCCGGCATGCTCGGCAGGTGGTTCAGGCATGTCTGGTAGGTGGTTCCGGTCTGTCCGCGAGGTGGTTCCGGCGTGTCAGGCACGTGGTTCCGGCATGTGTGACAGGTGGTTCTGGCATGTCCGGCAGGTGATTCTGGATTGTCCACCAAGTGGCTCTGGTGTAACCAGCAGGTGATTCCGGAGTGTACGGCAAGTGGTTCTGGCATAGCTGGCTGGTGATTTTGGGGTGTCCAGCAGGTGGCTCCAGCGAGTCGAGCAAGTTGTTCCGGTGTGCTCAGCAGGTGGTTCAGGCAGGTCCGCAGGTGTTTCTGGTCTGTCCAGTACGTGGTGCCGGCATGTCCGGCACGTGCTTCCAGTATGTTGAGAGGTGGTTCCTACCTTCCCGGCGGGAGATTCCGGAGCGTCCGCCATGTGATTCTGGCCTACCTGGCAGGGGATTTTGGCGTCTCTGGCTGGTGGTTCCGGCGAGTCGAAGAGGAGGTTCCGGCGTGCTCGGCAGGTGCATCCGGTGTCTCTGGCACGTCATTCTGGCACGTTCGAGAGGTGGTTCCGGCATGCCTGACAGGTGATTCCGAGTGTCCGACAAGGGGTTCTGGCACGTCTGAGAGGTGGTTCCGGCATACCCTGCAGGTGATTCTGGCTTGTCTGCCGAGTGGTGCTGGCGTAGCCATCAGGTGATTTTGGCGTGTCCAGCAGGTGGCTCCAGCGAGTAGAGCAGGTTGTTCCAGCGTACTCAGCAGGTGGTTCAGGCGGGTCTGGCAGGTGGTTCCGGTCTCTCTAGTAGGTGGTTCCGGCGTGTCCGGCACGTGCTTCTGGCACGTCTGAGAGCTGGTTCCGGCATGCCCGGCGGGTGATTCCATAGAGTCCGCCACGTGGTTCTGGCCTAGCTGACAGGTGATTTTGGCGTCCCCGGCAGGTGGTTACAGCGAGTTGAGCAGGAGGTTCCGGCATGCTCGGCAGTTGCATCCGGTGTCTCTGGCACGGGGTTCTGGCACGTCTGACATTTGGTTGCCTCATGTCTGGCAGGTGATTCCGGAGTGTCCGGCAAGAGGTTCTGGTGTAGCCGGCAGGTGATTTTGGCATGTCCGGCAGGTGTTTCTGGCGAGCTGTTCAGGTGGTTCCGGTGTTCTTGGCAGGTGATTCTGGCGTGTCCGGCAGGTGGTTCCGGTCTGTCCGGTAATGGGTTCCGTCATGTGCCGCGCGTGGTTCTGGCACGTCTGAGAGGTGGTTCCCGCATGCCCGGCAGGTGCTCCAGGAGAGTCCTACAAGTGGTTCTGGCCTAGCCCGCAGGTGATTTTGGCGTGTCCGGCAGGTGGTTCCGGCATGCTCGGCAGGTGGTTCAGGCATGTCTGGTAGGTGGTTCCGGTCTGTCCGCGAGGTGGTTCCGGCGTGTCAGGCACGTGGTTCCGGCATGTGTGACAGGTGGTTCTGGCATGTCCGGCAGGTGATTCTGGATTGTCCACCAAGTGGCTCTGGTGTAACCAGCAGGTGATTCCGGAGTGTACGGCAAGTGGTTCTGGCATAGCTGGCTGGTGATTTTGGGGTGTCCAGCAGGTGGCTCCAGCGAGTCGAGCAAGTTGTTCCGGTGTGCTCAGCAGGTGGTTCAGGCAGGTCCGGCAGGTGTTTCTGGTCTGTCCAGTACGTGGTGCCGGCATGTCCGGCACGTGCTTCCAGTATGTTTGAGAGGTGGTTCCTACCTTCCCGGCGGGAGATTCCGGAGCGTCCGCCATGTGATTCTGGCCTACCTGGCAGGGGATTTTGGCGTCTCTGGCTGGTGGTTCCGGCGAGTCGAAGAGGAGGTTCCGGCGTGCTCGGCAGGTGCATCCGGTGTCTCTGGCACGTCATTCTGGCACGTTCGAGAGGTGGTTCCGGCATGCCTGACAGGTGATTCCGGAGTGTCCGACAAGGGGTTCTGGCACGTCTGAGAGGTGGTTCCGGCATACCCTGCAGGTGATTCTGGCTTGTCTGCCGAGTGGTGCTGGCGTAGCCATCAGGTGATTTTGGCGTGTCCAGCAGGTGGCTCCAGCGAGTAGAGCAGGTTGTTCCAGCGTACTCAGCAGGTGGTTCAGGCGGGTCTGGCAGGTGGTTCCGGTCTCTCTAGTAGGTGGTTCCGGCGTGTCCGGCACGTGCTTCTGGCACGTCTGAGAGCTGGTTCCGGCATGCCCGGCGGGTGATTCCATAGAGTCCGCCACGTGGTTCTGGCCCTAGCTGACAGGTGATTTTGGCGTCCCCGGCAGGTGGTTACAGCGAGTTGAGCAGGAGGTTCCGGCATGCTCGGCAGTTGCATCCGGTGTCTCTGGCACGGGGTTCTGGCACGTCTGACATTTGGTTGCCTCATGTCTGGCAGGTGATTCCGGAGTGTCCGGCAAGAGGTTCTGGTGTAGCCGGCAGGTGATTTTGGCATGTCCGGCAGGTGTTTCTGGCGAGCTGTTCAGGTGGTTCCGGTGTTCTTGGCAGGTGATTCTGGCGTGTCCGGCAGGTGGTTCCGGTCTGTCCGGTAATGGGTTCCGTCATGTGCCGCGCGTGGTTCTGGCACGTCTGAGAGGTGGTTCCCGCATGCCCGGCAGGTGCTCCAGGAGAGTCCTACAAGTGGTTCTGGCCTAGCCCGCAGGTGATTTTGGCGTGTCCGGCAGGTGTTCCGGCATGCTCGGCAGGTGGTTCAGGCATGTCTGGTAGGTGGTTCCGGTCTGTCCGCGAGGTGGTTCCGGCGTGTCAGGCACGTGGTTCCGGCATGTGTGACAGGTGGTTCTGGCATGTCCGGCAGGTGATTCTGGATTGTCCACCAAGTGGCTCTGGTGTAACCAGCAGGTGATTCCGGAGTGTACGGCAAGTGGTTCTGGCATAGCTGGCTGGTGATTTTGGGGTGTCCAGCAGGTGGCTCCAGCGAGTCGAGCAAGTTGTTCCGGTGTGCTCAGCAGGTGGTTCAGGCAGGTCCGGCAGGTGTTTCTGGTCTGTCCAGTACGTGGTGCCGGCATGTCCGGCACGTGCTTCCAGTATGTTTGAGAGGTGGTTCCTACCTTCCCGGCGGGAGATTCCGGAGCGTCCGCCATGTGATTCTGGCCTACCTGGCAGGGGATTTTGGCGTCTCTGGCTGGTGGTTCCGGCGAGTCGAAGAGGAGGTTCCGGCGTGCTCGGCAGGTGCATCCGGTGTCTCTGGCACGTCATTCTGGCACGTTCGAGAGGTGGGTTCCGGCATGCCTGACAGGTGATTCCGGAGTGTCCGACAAGGGGTTCTGGCACGTCTGAGAGGTGGTTCCGGCATACCCTGCAGGTGATTCTGGCTTGTCTGCCGAGTGGTGCTGGCGTAGCCATCAGGTGATTTTGGCGTGTCCAGCAGGTGGCTCCAGCGAGTAGAGCAGGTTGTTCCAGCGTACTCAGCAGGTGGTTCAGGCGGGTCTGGCAGGTGGTTCCGGTCTCTCTAGTAGGTGGTTCCGGCGTGTCCGGCACGTGCTTCTGGCACGTCTGAGAGCTGGTTCCGGCATGCCCGGCGGGTGATTCCATAGAGTCCGCCACGTGGTTCTGGCCTAGCTGACAGGTGATTTTGGCGTCCCCGGCAGGTGGTTACAGCGAGTTGAGCAGGAGGTTCCGGCATGCTCGGCAGTTGCATCCGGTGTCTCTGGCACGGGGTTCTGGCACGTCTGACATTTGGTTGCCTCATGTCTGGCAGGTGATTCCGGAGTGTCCGGCAAGAGGTTCTGGTGTAGCCGGCAGGTGATTTTGGCATGTCCGGCAGGTGTTTCTGGCGAGCTGTTCAGGTGGTTCCGGTGTTCTTGGCAGGTGATTCTGGCGTGTCCGGCAGGTGGTTCCGGTCTGTCCGGTAATGGGTTCCGTCATGTGCCGCGCGTGGTTCTGGCACGTCTGAGAGGTGGTTCCCGCATGCCCGGCAGGTGCTCCAGGAGAGTCCTACAAGTGGTTCTGGCCTAGCCCGCAGGTGATTTTGGCGTGTCCGGCAGGTGGTTCCGGCATGCTCGGCAGGTGGTTCAGGCATGTCTGGTAGGTGGTTCCGGTCTGTCCGCGAGGTGGTTCCGGCGTGTCAGGCACGTGGTTCCGGCATGTGTGACAGGTGGTTCTGGCATGTCCGGCAGGTGATTCTGGATTGTCCACCAAGTGGCTCTGGTGTAACCAGCAGGTGATTCCGGAGTGTACGGCAAGTGGTTCTGGCATAGCTGGCTGGTGATTTTGGGGTGTCCAGCAGGTGGCTCCAGCGAGTCGAGCAAGTTGTTCCGGTGTGCTCAGCAGGTGGTTCAGGCAGGTCCGGCAGGTGTTTCTGGTCTGTCCAGTACGTGGTGCCGGCATGTCCGGCACGTGCTTCCAGTATGTTTGAGAGGTGGTTCCTACCTTCCGGCGGGAGATTCCGGAGCGTCCGCCATGTGATTCTGGCCTACCTGGCAGGGGATTTTGGCGTCTCTGGCTGGTGGTTCCGGCGAGTCGAAGAGGAGGTTCCGGCGTGCTCGGCAGGTGCATCCGGTGTCTCTGGCACGTCATTCTGGCACGTTCGAGAGGTGGTTCCGGCATGCCTGACAGGTGATTCCGGAGTGTCCGACAAGGGGTTCTGGCACGTCTGAGAGGTGGTTCCGGCATACCCTGCAGGTGATTCTGGCTTGTCTGCCGAGTGGTGCTGGCGTAGCCATCAGGTGATTTTGGCGTGTCCAGCAGGTGGCTCCAGCGAGTAGAGCAGGTTGTTCCAGCGTACTCAGCAGGTGGTTCAGGCGGGTCTGGCAGGTGGTTCCGGTCTCTCTAGTAGGTGGTTCCGGCGTGTCCGGCACGTGCTTCTGGCACGTCTGAGAGCTGGTTCCGGCATGCCCGGCGGGTGATTCCATAGAGTCCGCCACGTGGTTCTGGCCTAGCTGACAGGTGATTTTGGCGTCCCCGGCAGGTGGTTACAGCGAGTTGAGCAGGAGGTTCCGGCATGCTCGGCAGTTGCATCCGGTGTCTCTGGGCACGGGGTTCTGGCACGTCTGACATTTGGTTGCCTCATGTTCTGGCAGGTGATTCCGGAGTGTCCGGCAAGAGGTTCTGGTGTAGCCGGCAGGTGATTTTGGCATGTCGGCAGGTGTTTCTGGCGAGCTGTTCAGGTGGTTCCGGTGTTCTTGGCAGGTGATTCTGGCGTGTCCGGCAGGTGGTTCCGGTCTGTCCGGTAATGGGTTCCGTCATGTGCCGCGCGTGGTTCTGGCACGTCTGAGAGGTGGTTCCCGCATGCCCGGCAGGTGCTCCAGGAGAGTCCTACAAGTGGTTCTGGCCTAGCCCGCAGGTGATTTTGGCGTGTCCGGCAGGTGGTTCCGGCATGCTCGGCAGGTGGTTCAGGCATGTCTGGTAGGTGGTTCCGGTCTGTCCGCGAGGTGGTTCCGGCGTGTCAGGCACGTGGTTCCGGCATGTGTGACAGGTGGTTCTGGCATGTCCGGCAGGTGATTCTGGATTGTCCACCAAGTGGCTCTGGTGTAACCAGCAGGTGATTCCGGAGTGTACGGCAAGTGGTTCTGGCATAGCTGGCTGGTGATTTTGGGGTGTCCAGCAGGTGGCTCCAGCGAGTCGAGCAAGTTGTTCCGGTGTGCTCAGCAGGTGGTTCAGGCAGGTCCGGCAGGTGTTTCTGGTCTGTCCAGTACGTGGTGCCGGCATGTCCGGCACGTGCTTCCAGTATGTTTGAGAGGTGGTTCCTACCTTCCCGGCGGGAGATTCCGGAGCGTCCGCCATGTGATTCTGGCCTACCTGGCAGGGGATTTTGGCGTCTCTGGCTGGTGGTTCCGGCGAGTCGAAGAGGAGGTTCCGGCGTGCTCGGCAGGTGCATCCGGTGTCTCTGGCACGTCATTCTGGCACGTTCGAGAGGTGGTTCCGGCATGCCTGACAGGTGATTCCGGAGTGTCCGACAAGGGGTTCTGGCACGTCTGAGAGGTGGTTCCGGCATACCCTGCAGGTGATTCTGGCTTGTCTGCCGAGTGGTGCTGGCGTAGCCATCAGGTGATTTTGGCGTGTCCAGCAGGTGGCTCCAGCGAGTAGAGCAGGTTGTTCCAGCGTACTCAGCAGGTGGTTCAGGCGGGTCTGGCAGGTGGTTCCGGTCTCTCTAGTAGGTGGTTCCGGCGTGTCCGGCACGTGCTTCTGGCACGTCTGAGAGCTGGTTCCGGCATGCCCGGCGGGTGATTCCATAGAGTCCGCCACGTGGTTCTGGCCTAGCTGACAGGTGATTTTGGCGTCCCCGGCAGGTGGTTACAGCGAGTTGAGCAGGAGGTTCCGGCATGCTCGGCAGTTGCATCCGGTGTCTCTGGCACGGGGTTCTGGCACGTCTGACATTTGGTTGCCTCATGTCTGGCAGGTGATTCCGGAGTGTCCGGCAAGAGGTTCTGGTGTAGCCGGCAGGTGATTTTGGCATGTCCGGCAGGTGTTTCTGGCGAGCTGTTCAGGTGGTTCCGGTGTTCTTGGCAGGTGATTCTGGCGTGTCCGGCAGGTGGTTCCGGTCTGTCCGGTAATGGGTTCCGTCATGTGCCGCGCGTGGTTCTGGCACGTCTGAGAGGTGGTTCCCGCATGCCCGGCAGGTGCTCCAGGAGAGTCCTACAAGTGGTTCTGGCCTAGCCCGCAGGTGATTTTGGCGTGTCCGGCAGGTGGTTCCGGCATGCTCGGCAGGTGGTTCAGGCATGTCTGGTAGGTGGTTCCGGTCTGTCCGCGAGGTGGTTCCGGCGTGTCAGGCACGTGGTTCCGGCATGTGTGACAGGTGGTTCTGGCATGTCCGGCAGGTGATTCTGGATTGTCCACCAAGTGGCTCTGGTGTAACCAGCAGGTGATTCCGGAGTGTACGGCAAGTGGTTCTGGCATAGCTGGCTGGTGATTTTGGGGTGTCCAGCAGGTGGCTCCAGCGAGTCGAGCAAGTTGTTCCGGTGTGCTCAGCAGGTGGTTCAGGCAGGTCCGGCAGGTGTTTCTGGTCTGTCCAGTACGTGGTGCCGGCATGTCCGGCACGTGCTTCCAGTATGTTTGAGAGGTGGTTCCTACCTTCCCGGCGGGAGATTCCGGAGCGTCCGCCATGTGATTCTGGCCTACCTGGCAGGGGATTTTGGCGTCTCTGGCTGGTGGTTCCGGCGAGTCGAAGAGGAGGTTCCGGCGTGCTCGGCAGGTGCATCCGGTGTCTCTGGCACGTCATTCTGGCACGTTCGAGAGGTGGTTCCGGCATGCCTGACAGGTGATTCCGGAGTGTCCGACAAGGGGTTCTGGCACGTCTGAGAGGTGGTTCCGGCATACCCTGCAGGTGATTCTGGCTTGTCTGCCGAGTGGTGCTGGCGTAGCCATCAGGTGATTTTGGCGTGTCCAGCAGGTGGCTCCAGCGAGTAGAGCAGGTTGTTCCAGCGTACTCAGCAGGTGGTTCAGGCGGGTCTGGCAGGTGGTTCCGGTCTCTCTAGTAGGTGGTTCCGGCGTGTCCGGCACGTGCTTCTGGCACGTCTGAGAGCTGGTTCCGGCATGCCCGGCGGGTGATTCCATAGAGTCCGCCACGTGGTTCTGGCCTAGCTGACAGGTGATTTTGGCGTCCCCGGCAGGTGGTTTACAGCGAGTTGAGCAGGAGGTTCCGGCATGCTCGGCAGTTGCATCGGTGTCTCTGGCACGGGGTTCTGGCACGTCTGACATTTGGTTGCCTCATGTCTGGCAGGTGATTCCGGAGTGTCCGGCAAGAGGTTCTGGTGTAGCCGGCAGGTGATTTTGGCATGTCCGGCAGGTGTTTCTGCGAGCTGTTCAGGTGGTTCCGGTGTTCTTGGCAGGTGATTCTGGCGTGTCCGGCAGGTGGTTCCGGTCTGTCCGGTAATGGGTTCCGTCATGTGCCGCGCGTGGTTCTGGCACGTCTGAGAGGTGGTTCCCGCATGCCCGGCAGGTGCTCCAGGAGAGTCCTACAAGTGGTTCTGGCCTAGCCCGCAGGTGATTTTGGCGTGTCCGGCAGGTGGTTCCGGCATGCTCGGCAGGTGGTTCAGGCATGTCTGGTAGGTGGTTCCGGTCTGTCCGCGAGGTGGTTCCGGCGTGTCAGGCACGTGGTTCCGGCATGTGTGACAGGTGGTTCTGGCATGTCCGGCAGGTGATTCTGGATTGTCCACCAAGTGGCTCTGGTGTAACCAGCAGGTGATTCCGGAGTGTACGGCAAGTGGTTCTGGCATAGCTGGCTGGTGATTTTGGGGTGTCCAGCAGGTGGCTCCAGCGAGTCGAGCAAGTTGTTCCGGTGTGCTCAGCAGGTGGTTCAGGCAGGTCCGGCAGGTGTTTCTGGTCTGTCCAGTACGTGGTGCCGGCATGTCCGGCACGTGCTTCCAGTATGTTTGAGAGGTGGTTCCTACCTTCCCGGCGGGAGATTCCGGAGCGTCCGCCATGTGATTCTGGCCTACCTGGCAGGGGATTTTGGCGTCTCTGGCTGGTGGTTCCGGCGAGTCGAAGAGGAGGTTCCGGCTGTGCTCGGCAGGTGCATCCGGTGTCTCTGGCACGTCATTCTGGCACGTTCGAGAGGTGGTTCCGGCATGCCTGACAGGTGATTCCGGAGTGTCCGACAAGGGGTTCTGGCACGTCTGAGAGGTGGTTCCGGCATACCCTGCAGGTGATTCTGGCTTGTCTGCCGAGTGGTGCTGGCGTAGCCATCAGGTGATTTTGGCGTGTCCAGCAGGTGGCTCCAGCGAGTAGAGCAGGTTGTTCCAGCGTACTCAGCAGGTGGTTCAGGCGGGTCTGGCAGGTGGTTCCGGTCTCTCTAGTAGGTGGTTCCGGCGTGTCCGGCACGTGCTTCTGGCACGTCTGAGAGCTGGTTCCGGCATGCCCGGCGGGTGATTCCATAGAGTCCGCCACGTGGTTCTGGCCTAGCTGACAGGTGATTTTGGCGTCCCCGGCAGGTGGTTACAGCGAGTTGAGCAGGAGGTTCCGGCATGCTCGGCAGTTGCATCCGGTGTCTCTGGCACGGGGTTCTGGCACGTCTGACATTTGGTTGCCTCATGTCTGGCAGGTGATTCCGGAGTGTCCGGCAAGAGGTTCTGGTGTAGCCGGCAGGTGATTTTGGCATGTCCGGCAGGTGTTTCTGGCGAGCTGTTCAGGTGGTTCCGGTGTTCTTGGCAGGTGATTCTGGCGTGTCCGGCAGGTGGTTCCGGTCTGTCCGGTAATGGGTTCCGTCATGTGCCGCGCGTGGTTCTGGCACGTCTGAGAGGTGGTTCCCGCATGCCCGGCAGGTGCTCCAGGAGAGTCCTACAAGTGGTTCTGGCCTAGCCCGCAGGTGATTTTGGCGTGTCCGGCAGGTGGTTCCGGCATGCTCGGCAGGTGGTTCAGGCATGTCTGGTAGGTGGTTCCGGTCTGTCCGCGAGGTGGTTCCGGCGTGTCAGGCACGTGGTTCCGGCATGTGTGACAGGTGGTTCTGGCATGTCCGGCAGGTGATTCTGGATTGTCCACCAAGTGGCTCTGGTGTAACCAGCAGGTGATTCCGGAGTGTACGGCAAGTGGTTCTGGCATAGCTGGCTGGTGATTTTGGGGGTGTCCAGCAGGTGGCTCCAGCGAGTCGAGCAAGTTGTTCCGGTGTGCTCAGCAGGTGGTTCAGGCAGGTCCGGCAGGTGTTTCTGGTCTGTCCAGTACGTGGTGCCGGCATGTCCGGCACGTGCTTCCAGTATGTTTGAGAGGTGGTTCCTACCTTCCCGGCGGGAGAT